>NC_071116.1:20847500-20865000 GCF_024256425.1 Clarias gariepinus | reverse complement strand
GGATTCAAAAGCACAGGTCTTAGCAGAGGATGGTTTCGATCCATCGACCTCTGGGTTATGGGCCCAGCACGCTTCCGCTGCGCCACTCTGCTAGCCACAACCACCCCAGATGGGACTCGAACCCACAATCCCTGTCTTAGGAGTATAGTTCAGAGAAGAGGAACTAGGAAGTGTCTAGTTGTGAATCTCCCTGTTCGCAGGAGACCCTTTGCTGTAAATAACCACGACAGCATCATTGACCTTGTTTGTATGAGGGGATTCAAAAGCACAGGTCTTAGCAGAGGATGGTATCGATCCATCGACCTCATGGTTATGGGCCCAACACGCTTCCGCTGCGCCACTCTGCTAGCCACAACCGCCCCAGATGGGACTCGAAGCCAGAATCCCTGGCTTAGGAGGCCAGTGCCTTATCCATTAGGCACACAAAACTCACCATGGGTGTATATAAGATGCTAAATAGGGTTTCCCACCTGGAGTAGCCTGCTACCATGAAGGGTTTCACCAACCTTGTGGGAGTTTTAAGTCCAGTTATGATTAAATTATGTGATCCACACGAAAAATGCTAATAATTTGTTTCATTTCATATTTAAATAGAAATAACAAAAACTAAGACAGTGAAAAAGTAAAAAATGTTTAGTATAGTTCCGAGAAGGGGAAATAGGAATTGTCTAGTTGTGAATCTCCCTGTTGCGCCACTCTGCTAGCCACAACCACCCCAAGTGGGACTCGAACCCACAATCCCTGGCTTAGGAGGCCAGTGCCTTATCCATTAGGCCACTGGGGTGTAGCAACTGCTGCAGCAACTCAAACGCACTTAACTGGATTATACAACTCAGGCTCACCATCAGATTATGTGGAGACACAAAACTCACCATGGGTGTATATAAGATGCTAAATAGGGTTTCCCACCTGGAGTAGCCTGCTACCATGAAGGGTTTCACCAACATTGTGGGAATTTTAAGTCCAGTTATGATTGAATTATGTGATCCACACGAAAAATGCTTATAGTTTGTTTCATTTCAAATTTAAACAGAAATAACAAAAACTGAGACAGTGAAAAAGTAAAAATGTTTAATATAATTCAGAGAAGAGGAACTAGGAAGTGTCTAGTTGTCCTTTTGCTGAAAATAACCACGACAGCATCATTGACCTTGTTTGTATGAGGGGATTCAAAAGCACAGGTCTTAGCAGAGGATGGTTTCAATCCATCAACCTCTGGGTTATGGGCCCAGGATGCTTCCGCTGCGCCACTCCGCTAGCCACAACCACCCCAGATGGGACTCGAACCCACAATCCCTGTCTTAGGAGTATAGTTCAGAGAAGAGGAACTAGGAAGTGTCTAGTTGTGAATCTCCCTGTTCGCAGGAGACCCTTTGCTGTAAATAACCACGACAGCATCATTGACCTTGTTTGTATGAGGGGATTCAAAAGCACAGGTCTTAGCAGAGGATGGTATCGATCCATCGACCTCATGGTTATGGGCCCAACACGCTTCCGCTGCGCCACTCTGCTAGCCACAACCACCCCAGATGGGACTCGAAGCCAGAATCCCTGGCTTAGGAGGCCAGTGCCTTATCCATTATGCACACAAAACTCACCATGGGTGTATATAAGATGCTAAATAGGGTTTCCCACCTGGAGTAGCCTGCTACCATGAAGGGTTTCACCAACATTGTGGGAATTTTAAGTCCAGTTATGATTGAATTATGTGATCCACACGAAAAATGCTTATAGTTTGTTTCATTTCAAATTTCAGTAGAAATAACCAAAACTGAGACAGTGAAAAATTAAAAAATGTTTAGTACAATTGAGAGAAGAGCAGCTAGGAAGTGTCTAGTTGTGAATCTCCCTGTTCTCAGGAGACCCTTTGCTGTAAATGAACACTACAGGATCATTGACCTTGTTTGTATGATGGGATTCAAAAGCACAGGTCTTAGCAGAGGATGGTTTCGATCCATCGACCTCTGGGTTATGGGCCCAGCACGCTTCCGCTGCGCCACTCTGCTAGCCACAACCACCCCAGATGGGACTCGAACCCACAATCCCTGGCTTAGGAGGCCAGTGCCTTATCCATTAGGCCAACTGGATTACACAACTCAGGCTCACCATCAGATTATGTGGAGACACAAAACTCACCATGGGTGCATATAAGATGCTAAATAGGGTTTCCCACCTGGAGTAGCCTGCTACCATGAAGGGTTTCACCAACATTGTGGGAATTTTAAGTCCAGTTATGATTGAATTATGTGATCCACACGAAAAATGCTTATAGTTTGTTTCATTTCAAATTTCAGTAGAAATAACCAAAACTGAGACAGTGAAAAATTAAAAAATGTTTAGTACAATTGAGAGAAGAGCAGCTAGGAAGTGTCTAGTTGTGAATCTCCCTGTTCTCAGGAGACCCTTTGCTGTAAATGAACACTACAGGATCATTGACCTTGTTTGTATGATGGGATTCAAAAGCACAGGTCTTAGCAGAGGATGGTTTCGATCCATCGACCTCTGGGTTATGGGCCCAGCACGCTTCCGCTGCGCCACTCTGCTAGCCACAACCACCCCAGATGGGACTCGAACCCACAATCCCTGGCTTAGGAGGCCAGTGCCTTATCCATTAGGCCACTGGGGCTCAGCCGCTGCTGCAGCAACTCAAACGCGATCAACTGGATTACACAACTCAGGCTCACCATCAGATTATGTGGAGAAACAAAACTCACCATGGGTGCATATAAGATGCTAAATAGGGTTTCCCACCTGGAGTAGCCTGCTACCATGAAGGGTTTCACCAACATTGTGGGAATTTTAAGTCCAGTTATGATTGAATTATGTGATCCACACGAAAAATGCTTATAGTTTGTTTTATTTCAAATTTCAATAGAAATAACAAAAACTAACCCAGTGAAAAATAAAAAAATGTTTAGTACAGTTCAGAGAAGAGGAGCTAGGAAGTGTCTAGTTGTGAATCTCCCTGTTCTCAGGAGACCCTTTGCTGTAAATTAACACTACAGGATCATTGACCTTGTTTGTATGAGGGGATTCAAAAGCACAGGTCTTAGCAGAGGATGGTTTCGATCCATCGACCTCTGGGTTATGGGCCCAGCACGCTTCCGCTGCGCCACTCTGCTAGCCACAACCACCCCAGATGGGACTCGAACCCACAATCCCTGGCTTAGGAGGCCAGTGCCTTACCCATTAGGCCACTGGGGCTCAGCCGCTGCTGCAGCAACTCAAACGCGCTCAACTGGATTACACAACTCAGGCTCACCATCAGATTATGTGGAGACACAAAACTCACCATGGGTGCATATAAGATGCTAAATAGGGTTTCCCACCTGGAGGAGTACACGTCATCAGTGACCAGCTACATCAACAAGTGCACCGATGACGTCACTGTCTCCAAGAGCATCATCTCACGACCCAACCAGAAACCGTGGATTACTGCGGAAGTGCGTGCACTTCTGAGGACCAGAGACTCTGCCTTCAAAGCGGGAGACAAGGTGGCCCTCAGAACAGCAAGGGCCAAACTTTCTCGGGCCATCAGAGAGGCAAAGCGCGCACACGCCCAGAAAATCCACAATCACTTCAGGGACAGCGGTGACACACGGCGCATGTGGCAGGGCTTACAAGCCATCACAAACTACAGGGCGACATCACCTGCCTGTGACAGTGACGGCTCCCTCCCGGATGCGCTGAACAACTTTTATGCTCGGTTTGACAGGCAGAACAACGTAGCGGCGAGGAAGACCACCCCTCCTCCGAACGACCAGGTGCTGTGTCTCACTACAGCTGAGGTGAGGAAAACTCTACGCAGAGTCAACCCACGTAAAGCTGCTGGACCAGACAACATCCCAGGCAGAGTGCTCAGAGAATGTGCTGAACAGCTGGCAGATGTTCTCACCGACATCTTTAACATCTCTCTGAGCAGCGCCGTCGTTCCCACGTGCTTCAAGGCCACCACCATCGTCCCCGTGCCCAAGAAGTCTACTGTGTCCTGTCTCAATGACTACCGTCCCGTTGCACTCACACCCACCATCATGAAGTGCTTCGAGCGGCTCGTCATGAGACACATAAAGACCCTGCTGCCCTCCTCACTGGACCCACTGCAATTTGCGTACCGTCCTAACCGCTCAACGGACGACGCCATCTCCACTACACTCCATCTTGCCCTCACACACCTTGACAAGAAGGACACATATGTTCGAATGCTGTACATAGATTTCAGCTCAGCATTCAACACTATCATCCCCCAACAACTAATTGGGAAGCTGAACCTGTTGGGCCTGAACACCTCCCTCTGCAACTGGATCCTGGACTTTCTGACCGGTAGGCCTCAGTCAGTACGGATCGGGAACTGCACCTCCAGCACCACCACACTGAGCACTGGGGCCCCACAAGGCTGTGTGCTCAGTCCCCTGCTGTTCACACTGCTGACTCACGACTGTGTAGCAACACACAGTTCGAACCACATCATTAAGTTCGCTGATGACACGACCGTGGTGGGTCTCATTAGCAAGAACGACGAGTCAGCGTACAGAGAGGAAGTGCAGAGGCTAACAGACTGGTGTAAAGACAACAACCTGTCTCTAAATGTTGACAAGACAAAGGAGATGGTTGTTGACTTTAGGAGGACACGAGGCGACCATTCTCCGCTGAGCATCAATGGCTCCTCTGTGGGAATCGTCGAAAGCACCAAATTCCTGGGTGTCCACCTAGAGAAGGACCTCAGCTGGTCCCTCAACACCAGCTCCCTACAGAAGAAAGCCCAACAGCGTCTCTTCTTTCTGAGAAGACTGAGGAAGGCCCAGCTTCCACCACCGATCCTGACCACCTTCTATAGAGGAACTATCGAGAGCATCCTGAGCGGCTGCATCACTGTCTGGTTTGGGAATTGTGCCATATCGGATCGCAAAACCCTACAACGGATAGTGAGGACAGCGGAGAAGATCATCGGGGCCTCTCTCCCCTCTATTGAAGACATCTACACCACACGCTGCATCCGCAAAGCCACCAGCATTGTGGCTGATCGGACACACCCCTCTCACACACACTTTACACTCCTGCCATCTGGAAAAAGGTACCGAAGCATTCGGGCACACACATCCAGACTGTGCAACAGCTTTTTTCCACAAGCCATCCGTCTCCTCAACAAAAAGGGACTGGACTGATAAACACAAACACACTCACACACACACAAACACAAACATTATCACACAGCTTAACTCAACTACCTCAAAATATTGAGACTGGACTGACTAATCAACACAAGTGCAGACACACTGACCTACACCACCAAATTATCGTACACACCAACCTGTAAATGCTTCACTGTTTCTAACAATCTTTTTGCACAATGATCATTACTGAACTACATTTTTGCACTAATTCCTCAAATCTTGCTGCTGTTTTAAGGAATGTTTGTTTACCCACTACCTCAACACCATATTTTATGTTCTGTTATGTCGTGGTTGCGCACTGTCACTTTGTTGTTGCTCTTGTTTGCACATTTGCACGTGCACTTTATGTTGTCTGTAAAAATGTTACTTAGCTAGTTAGTTTTTGTTAATTTATGTTGTAATTTATGTTAGATCTCTCTGTCCTGTCTCTGCTAGCCAGTTAACTAGGCCTCTTGGTTAGCTAGTTTAGTGTCTCTGTTAATTTATGTTGTAAGTTTATGTTGCATGTAGCACCTTGGTCCTGGAGGAACGTTGTTTCGTTTCACTGTGTACTAACTGTATATGGTTGTAATGACAATAAAGCCCACTTGAACTTGAACTTGAACTTGAGTAGCCTGCTACCATGAAGGGTTTCACCAACATTGTGGGAATTTTAAGTCCAGTTATGATTGAATTATGTGATCCACACGAAAAATGCTTATAGTTTGTTTCATTTCAAATTTCAATAGAAATAACCAAAACTGAGACAGTGAAAAATTAAAAAATGTTTAGTACAATTCAGAGAAGAGGAGCTAGGAAGTGTCTAGTTGTGAATCTCCCTGTTCTCAGGAGACCCTTTGCTGTAAATGAACACTACAGGATCATTGACCTTGTTTGTATGAGGGGATTCAAAAGCACAGGTCTTAGCAGAGGATGGTTTCGATCCATCGACCTCTGGGTTATGGGCCCAGCACGCTTCCGCTGCACCACTCTGCTAGCCACAACCACCCCAGATGGGACTCGAACCCACAATCCCTGGCTTAGGAGGCCAGTGCCTTATCCATTAGGCCAACTGGATTACACAACTCAGGCTCACCATCAGATTATGTGGAGACACAAAACTCACCATGGGTGCATATAAGATGCTAAATAGGGTTTCCCACCTGGAGTAGCCTGCTACCATGAAGGGTTTCACCAACATTGTGGGAATTTTAAGTCCAGTTATGATTGAATTATGTGATCCACACAAAAAAATGCTTATAGTTTGTTTCATTTCAAATTTCAGTAGAAATAACCAAAACTGAGACAGTGAAAAATTAAAAAATGTTTAGTACAATTGAGAGAAGAGCAGCTAGGAAGTGTCTAGTTGTGAATCTCCCTGTTCTCAGGAGACCCTTTGCTGTAAATGAACACTACAGGATCATTGACCTTGTTTGTATGATGGGATTCAAAAGCACAGGTCTTAGCAGAGGATGGTTTCGATCCATCGACCTCTGGGTTATGGGCCCAGCACGCTTCCGCTGCGCCACTCTGCTAGCCACAACCACCCCAGATGGGACTCGAACCCACAATCCCTGGCTTAGGAGGCCAGTGCCTTATCCATTAGGCCAACTGGATTACACAACTCAGGCTCACCATCAGATTATGTGGAGACACAAAACTCACCATGGGTGCATATAAGATGCTAAATAGGGTTTCCCACCTGGAGTAGCCTGCTACCATGAAGGGTTTCACCAACATTGTGGGAATTTTAAGTCCAGTTATGATTGAATTATGTGATCCACACAAAAAATGCTTATAGTTTGTTTCATTTCAAATTTCAATAGAAATAACCAAAACTGAGACAGTGAAAAATTAAAAAATGTTTAGTACAATTTAGAGAAGAGGAGCTAGGAAGTGTCTAGTTGTGAATCTCCCTGTTCTCAGGAGACCCTTTGCTGTAAATGAACACTACAGGATCATTGACCTTGTTTGTATGAGGGGATTCAAAAGCACAGGTCTTAGCAGAGGATGGTTTCGATCCATCGACCTCTGGGTTATGGGCCCAGCACGCTTCCGCTGCGCCACTCTGCTAGCCACAACCACCCCAGATGGGACTCGAACCCACAATCCCTGGCTTAGGAGGCCAGTGCCTTATCCATTAGGCCACTGGGGCTCAGCCGCTGCTGCAGCAACTCAAACGCGATCAACTGGATTACACAACTCAGGCTCACCATCAGATTATGTGGAGAAACAAAACTCACCATGGGTGCATATAAGATGCTAAATAGGGTTTCCCACCTGGAGTAGCCTGCTACCATGAAGGGTTTCACCAACATTGTGGGAATTTTAAGTCCAGTTATGATTGAATTATGTGATCCACACGAAAAATGCTTATAGTTTGTTTCATTTCAAATTTCAATAGAAATAACCAAAACTGAGACACTGAAAAATTAAAAAATGTTTAGTACAGTTCAGAGAAGAGGAGCTAGGAAGTGTCTAGTTGTGAATCTCCCTGTTCTCAGGAGACCCTTTGCTGTAAATGAACACTACAGATACCCTTTGCTGTAAATGAACACTACGATCATTGACCTTGTTTGTATGAGGGGATTCAAAAGCACAGGTCTTAGCAGAGGATGGTTTCGATCCACCGACCTCTGGGTTATGGGCCCAGCACGCTTCCGCTGCGCCACTCTGCTAGCCACAACCACCCCAGATGGGACTCGAACCCACAATCCCTGGCTTAGGAGGCCAGTGCCTTATCCATTAGGCCAACTGGATTACACAACTCAGGCTCACCATCAGATTATGTGGAGACACAAAACTCACCATGGGTGCATATAAGATGCTAAATAGGGTTTCCCACCTGGAGTAGCCTGCTACCATGAAGGGTTTCACCAACATTGTGGGAATTTTAAGTCCAGTTATGATTGAATTATGTGATCCACACGAAAAATGCTTATAGTTTGTTTCATTTCAAATTTCAGTAGAAATAACCAAAACTGAGACAGTGAAAAATTAAAAAATGTTTAGTACAATTGAGAGAAGAGCAGCTAGGAAGTGTCTAGTTGTGAATCTCCCTGTTCTCAGGAGACCCTTTGCTGTAAATGAACACTACAGGATCATTGACCTTGTTTGTATGATGGGATTCAAAAGCACAGGTCTTAGCAGAGGATGGTTTCGATCCATCGACCTCTGGGTTATGGGCCCAGCACGCTTCCGCTGCGCCACTCTGCTAGCCACAACCACCCCAGATGGGACTCGAACCCACAATCCCTGGCTTAGGAGGCCAGTGCCTTATCCATTAGGCCAACTGGATTACACAACTCAGGCTCACCATCAGATTATGTGGAGACACAAAACTCACCATGGGTGCATATAAGATGCTAAATAGGGTTTCCCACCTGGAGTAGCCTGCTACCATGAAGGGTTTCACCAACATTGTGGGAATTTTAAGTCCAGTTATGATTGAATTATGTGATCCACACGAAAAATGCTTATAGTTTGTTTCATTTCAAATTTCAGTAGAAATAACCAAAACTGAGACAGTGAAAAATTAAAAAATGTTTAGTACAATTGAGAGAAGAGCAGCTAGGAAGTGTCTAGTTGTGAATCTCCCTGTTCTCAGGAGACCCTTTGCTGTAAATGAACACTACAGGATCATTGACCTTGTTTGTATGATGGGATTCAAAAGCACAGGTCTTAGCAGAGGATGGTTTCGATCCATCGACCTCTGGGTTATGGGCCCAGCACGCTTCCGCTGCGCCACTCTGCTAGCCACAACCACCCCAGATGGGACTCCAACCCACAATCCCTGGCTTAGGAGGCCAGTGCCTTATCCATTAGGCCAACTGGATTACACAACTCAGGCTCACCATCAGATTATGTGGAGACACAAAACTCACCATGGGTGCATATAAGATGCTAAATAGGGTTTCCCACCTGGAGTAGCCTGCTACCATGAAGGGTTTCACCAACATTGTGGGAATTTTAAGTCCAGTTATGATTGAATTATGTGATCCACACGAAAAATGCTTATAGTTTGTTTCATTTCAAATTTCAATAGAAATAACCAAAACTGAGACAGTGAAAAATTAAAAAATGTTTAGTACAATTCAGAGAAGAGGAGCTAGGAAGTGTCTAGTTGTGAATCTCCCTGTTCTCAGGAGACCCTTTGCTGTAAATGAACACTACAGGATCATTGACCTTGTTTGTATGAGGGGATTCAAAAGCACAGGTCTTAGCAGAGGATGGTTTCGATCCATCGACCTCTGGGTTATGGGCCCAGCACGCTTCCGCTGCGCCACTCTGCTAGCTACAACCACCCCAGATGGGACTCGAACCCACAATCCCTGGCTTAGGAGGCCAGTGCCTTATCCATTAGGCCACTGGGGCTCAGCCGCTGCTGCAGCAACTCAAACGCGATCAACTGGATTACACAACTCAGGCTCACCATCAGATTATGTGGAGAAACAAAACTCACCATGGGTGCATATAAGATGCTAAATAGGGTTTCCCACCTGGAGTAGCCTGCTACCATGAAGGGTTTCACCAACATTGTGGGAATTTTAAGTCCAGTTATGATTCAATTATGTGATCCACACGAAAAATGCTTATAGTTTGTTTTATTTCAAATTTCAATAGAAATAACAAAAACTAACCCAGTGAAAAATTAAAAAATGTTTAGTACAGTTCAGAGAAGAGGAGCTAGGAAGTGTCTAGTTGTGAATCTCCCTGTTCTCAGGAGACCCTTTGCTGTAAATTAACACTACAGGATCATTGACCTTGTTTGTATGAGGGGATTCAAAAGCACAGGTCTTAGCAGAGGATGGTTTCGATCCATCGACCTCTGGGTTATGGGCCCAGCACGCTTCCGCTGCGCCACTCTGCTAGCCACAACCACCCCAGATGGGACTCGAACCCACAATCCCTGGCTTAGGAGGCCAGTGCCTTACCCATTAGGCCACTGGGGCTCAGCCGCTGCTGCAGCAACTCAAACGCGCTCAACTGGATTACACAACTCAGGCTCACCATCAGATTATGTGGAGACACAAAACTCACCATGGGTGCATATAAGATGCTAAATAGGGTTTCCCACCTGGAGTAGCCTGCTACCATGAAGGGTTTCACCAACATTGTGGGAATTTTAAGTCCAGTTATGATTGAATTATGTGATCCACACAAAAAAATGCTTATAGTTTGTTTCATTTCAAATTTCAGTAGAAATAACCAAAACTGAGACAGTGAAAAATTAAAAAATGTTTAGTACAATTGAGAGAAGAGCAGCTAGGAAGTGTCTAGTTGTGAATCTCCCTGTTCTCAGGAGACCCTTTGCTGTAAATGAACACTACAGGATCATTGACCTTGTTTGTATGATGGGATTCAAAAGCACAGGTCTTAGCAGAGGATGGTTTCGATCCATCGACCTCTGGGTTATGGGCCCAGCACGCTTCCGCTGCGCCACTCTGCTAGCCACAACCACCCCAGATGGGACTCGAACCCACAATCCCTGGCTTAGGAGGCCAGTGCCTTATCCATTAGGCCAACTGGATTACACAACTCAGGCTCACCATCAGATTATGTGGAGACACAAAACTCACCATGGGTGCATATAAGATGCTAAATAGGGTTTCCCACCTGGAGTAGCCTGCTACCATGAAGGGTTTCACCAACATTGTGGGAATTTTAAGTCCAGTTATGATTGAATTATGTGATCCACACGAAAAATGCTTATAGTTTGTTTCATTTCAAATTTCAATAGAAATAACCAAAACTGAGACAGTGAAAAATTAAAAAATGTTTAGTACAATTCAGAGAAGAGGAGCTAGGAAGTGTCTAGTTGTGAATCTCCCTGTTCTCAGGAGACCCTTTGCTGTAAATGAACACTACAGGATCATTGACCTTGTTTGTATGAGGGGATTCAAAAGCACAGGTCTTAGCAGAGGATGGTTTCGATCCATCGACCTCTGGGTTATGGGCCCAGCACGCTTCCGATGCGCCACTCTGCTAGCTACAACCACCCCAGATGGGACTCGAACCCACAATCCCTGGCTTAGGAGGCCAGTGCCTTATCCATTAGGCCACTGGGGCTCAGCCGCTGCTGCAGCAACTCAAACGCGATCAACTGGATTACACAACTCAGGCTCACCATCAGATTATGTGGAGACACAAAACTCACCATGGGTGCATATAAGATGCTAAATAGGGTTTCCCACCTGGAGTAGCCTGCTACCATGAAGGGTTTCACCAACATTGTGGGAATTTTAAGTCCAGTTATGATTGAATTATGTGATCCACACGAAAAATGCTTATAGTTTGTTTCATTTCAAATTTCAATAGAAATAACCAAAACTGAGACAGTGAAAAATTAAAAAATGTTTAGTACAATTCAGAGAAGAGGAGCTAGGAAGTGTCTAGTTGTGAATCTCCCTGTTCTCAGGAGACCCTTTGCTGTAAATGAACACTACAGGATCATTGACCTTGTTTGTATGAGGGGATTCAAAAGCACAGGTCTTAGCAGAGGATGGTTTCGATCCATCGACCTCTGGGTTATGGGCCCAGCACGCTTCCGCTGCGCCACTCTGCTAGCTACAACCACCCCAGATGGGACTCGAACCCACAATCCCTGGCTTAGGAGGCCAGTGCCTTATCCATTAGGCCACTGGGGCTCAGCCGCTGCTGCAGCAACTCAAACGCGATCAACTGGATTACACAACTCAGGCTCACCATCAGATTATGTGGAGACACAAAACTCACCATGGGTGCATATAAGATGCTAAATAGGGTTTCCCACCTGGAGTAGCCTGCTACCATGAAGGGTTTCACCAACATTGTGGGAATTTTAAGTCCAGTTATGATTGAATTATGTGATCCACACGAAAAATGCTTATAGTTTGTTTCATTTCAAATTTCAATAGAAATAACCAAAACTGAGACAGTGAAAAATTAAAAAATGTTTAGTACAATTCAGAGAAGAGGAGCTAGGAAGTGTCTAGTTGTGAATCTCCCTGTTCTCAGGAGACCCTTTGCTGTAAATGAACACTACAGGATCATTGACCTTGTTTGTATGAGGGGATTCAAAAGCACAGGTCTTAGCAGAGGATGGTTTCGATCCATCGACCTCTGGGTTATGGGCCCAGCACGCTTCCGATGCGCCACTCTGCTAGCTACAACCACCCCAGATGGGACTCGAACCCACAATCCCTGGCTTAGGAGGCCAGTGCCTTATCCATTAGGCCACTGGGGCTCAGCCGCTGCTGCAGCAACTCAAACGCGATCAACTGGATTACACAACTCAGGCTCACCATCAGATTATGTGGAGAAACAAAACTCACCATGGGTGCATATAAGATGCTAAATAGGGTTTCCCACCTGGAGTAGCCTGCTACCATGAAGGGTTTCACCAACATTGTGGGAATTTTAAGTCCAGTTATGATTGAATTATGTGATCCACACGAAAAATGCTTATAGTTTGTTTTATTTCAAATTTCAATAGAAATAACAAAAACTAACCCAGTGAAAAATTAAAAAATGTTTAGTACAGTTCAGAGAAGAGGAGCTAGGAAGTGTCTAGTTGTGAATCTCCCTGTTCTCAGGAGACCCTTTGCTGTAAATTAACACTACAGGATCATTGACCTTGTTTGTATGAGGGGATTCAAAAGCACAGGTCTTAGCAGAGGATGGTTTCAATCCATCGACCTCTCGGTTATGGGCCCAGCACGCTTCCGCTGCGCCACTCTGCTAGCCACAACCACCCCAGATGGGACTCGAACCCACAATCCCTGGCTTAGGAGGCCAGTGCCTTATCCATTAGGCCAACTGGATTACACAACTCAGGCTCACCATCAGATTATGTGGAGACACAAAACTCACCATGGGTGCATATAAGATGCTAAATAGGGTTTCCCACCTGGAGTAGCCTGCTACCATGAAGGGTTTCACCAACATTGTGGGAATTTTAAGTCCAGTTATGATTGAATTATGTGATCCACACAAAAAAATGCTTATAGTTTGTTTCATTTCAAATTTCAGTAGAAATAACCAAAACTGAGACAGTGAAAAATTAAAAAATGTTTAGTACAATTGAGAGAAGAGCAGCTAGGAAGTGTCTAGTTGTGAATCTCCCTGTTCTCAGGAGACCCTTTGCTGTAAATGAACACTACAGGATCATTGACCTTGTTTGTATGATGGGATTCAAAAGCACAGGTCTTAGCAGAGGATGGTTTCGATCCATCGACCTCTGGGTTATGGGCCCAGCGCGCTTCCGCTGCGCCACTCTGCTAGCCACAACCACCCCAGATGGGACTCGAACCCACAATCCCTGGCTTAGGAGGCCAGTGCCTTATCCATTAGGCCAACTGGATTACACAACTCAGGCTCACCATCAGATTATGTGGAGACACAAAACTCACCATGGGTGCATATAAGATGCTAAATAGGGTTTCCCACCTGGAGTAGCCTGCTACCATGAAGGGTTTCACCAACATTGTGGGAATTTTAAGTCCAGTTATGATTGAATTATGTGATCCACACGAAAAATGCTTATAGTTTGTTTCATTTTAAATTTCAGTAGAAATAACCAAAACTGAGACAGTGAAAAATTAAAAAATGTTTAGTACAATTGAGAGAAGAGCAGCTAGGAAGTGTCTAGTTGTGAATCTCCCTGTTCTCAGGAGACCCTTTGCTGTAAATGAACACTACAGGATCATTGACCTTGTTTGTATGATGGGATTCAAAAGCACAGGTCTTAGCAGAGGATGGTTTCGATCCATCGACCTCTGGGTTATGGGCCCAGCACGCTTCCGCTGCGCCACTCTGCTAGCCACAACCACCCCAGATGGGACTCGAACCCACAATCCCTGGCTTAGGAGGCCAGTGCCTTATCCATTAGGCCAACTGGATTACACAACTCAGGCTCACCATCAGATTATGTGGAGACACAAAACTCACCATGGGTGCATATAAGATGCTAAATAGGGTTTCCCACCTGGAGTAGCCTGCTACCATGAAGGGTTTCACCAACATTGTGGGAATTTTAAGTCCAGTTATGATTGAATTATGTGATCCACACAAAAAAATGCTTATAGTTTGTTTCATTTCAACTTTCAGTAGAAATAACCAAAACTGAGACAGTGAAAAATTAAAAAATGTTTAGTACAATTGAGAGAAGAGCAGCTAGGAAGTGTCTAGTTGTGAATCTCCCTGTTCTCAGGAGACCCTTTGCTGTAAATGAACACTACAGGATCATTGACCTTGTTTGTATAATGGGATTCAAAAGCACAGGTCTTAGCAGAGGATGGTTTCGATCCATCGACCTCTGGGTTATGGGCCCAGCACGCTTCCGCTGCGCCACTCTGCTAGCCACAACCACCCCAGATGGGACTCGAACCCACAATCCCTGGCTTAGGAGGCCAGTGCCTTATCCATTAGGCCAACTGGATTACACAACTCAGGCTCACCATCAGATTATGTGGAGACACAAAACTCACCATGGGTGCATATAAGATGCTAAATAGGGTTTCCCACCTGGAGTAGCCTGCTACCATGAAGGGTTTCACCAACATTGTGGGAATTTTAAGTCCAGTTATGATTGAATTATGTGATCCACACGAAAAATGCTTATAGTTTGTTTCATTTCAAATTTCAATAGAAATAACCAAAACTGAGACAGTGAAAAATTAAAAAATGTTTAGTACAATTCAGAGAAGAGGAGCTAGGAAGTGTCTAGTTGTGAATCTCCCTGTTCTCAGGAGACCCTTTGCTGTAAATGAACACTACAGGATCATTGACCTTGTTTGTATGAGGGGATTCAAAAGCACAGGTCTTAGCAGAGGATGGTTTCGATCCATCGACCTCTGGGTTATGGGCCCAGCACGCTTCCGCTGCGCCACTCTGCTAGCTACAACCACCCCAGATGGGACTCGAACCCACAATCCCTGGCTTAGGAGGCCAGTGCCTTATCCATTAGGCCACTGGGGCTCAGCCGCTGCTGCAGCAACTCAAACGCGATCAACTGGATTACACAACTCAGGCTCACCATCAGATTATGTGGAGACACAAAACTCACCATGGGTGCATATAAGATGCTAAATAGGGTTTCCCACCTGGAGTAGCCTGCTACCATGAAGGGTTTCACCAACATTGTGGGAATTTTAAGTCCAGTTATGATTGAATTATGTGATCCACACGAAAAATGCTTATAGTTTGTTTCATTTCAAATTTCAGTAGAAATAACCAAAACTGAGACAGTGAAAAATTAAAAAATGTTTAGTACAATTGAGAGAAGAGCAGCTAGGAAGTGTCTAGTTGTGAATCTCCCTGTTCTCAGGAGACCCTTTGCTGTAAATGAACACTACAGGATCATTGACCTTGTTTGTATGATGGGATTCAAAAGCACAGGTCTTAGCAGAGGATGGTTTCGATCCATCGACCTCTGGGTTATGGGCCCAGCACGCTTCCGCTGCGCCACTCTGCTAGCCACAACCACCCCAGATGGGACTCGAACCCACAATCCCTGGCTTAGGAGGCCAGTGCCTTATCCATTAGGCCAACTGGATTACACAACTCAGGCTCACCATCAGATTATGTGGAGACACAAAACTCACCATGGGTGCATATAAGATGCTAAATAGGGTTTCCCACCTGGAGTAGCCTGCTACCATGAAGGGTTTCACCAACATTGTGGGAATTTTAAGTCCAGTTATGATTGAATTATGTGATCCACACGAAAAATGCTTATAGTTTGTTTCATTTCAAATTTCAATAGAAATAACCAAAACTGAGACAGTGAAAAATTAAAAAATGTTTAGTACAATTCAGAGAAGAGGAGCTAGGAAGTGTCTAGTTGTGAATCTCCCTGTTCTCAGGAGACCCTTTGCTGTAAATGAACACTACAGGATCATTGACCTTGTTTGTATGAGGGGATTCAAAAGCACAGGTCTTAGCAGAGGATGGTTTCGATCCATCGACCTCTGGGTTATGGGCCCAGCACGCTTCCGCTGCGCCACTCTGCTAGCTACAACCACCCCAGATGGGACTCGAACCCACAATCCCTGGCTTAGGAGGCCAGTGCCTTATCCATTAGGCCACTGGGGCTCAGCCGCTGCTGCAGCAACTCAAACGCGATCAACTGGATTACACAACTCAGGCTCACCATCAGATTATGTGGAGACACAAAACTCACCATGGGTGCATATAAGATGCTAAATAGGGTTTCCCACCTGGAGTAGCCTGCTACCATGAAGGGTTTCACCAACATTGTGGGAATTTTAAGTCCAGTTATGATTGAATTATGTGATCCACACGAAAAATGCTTATAGTTTGTTTCATTTCAAATTTCAATAGAAATAACCAAAACTGAGACAGTGAAAAATTAAAAAATGTTTAGTACAATTCAGAGAAGAGGAGCTAGGAAGTGTCTAGTTGTGAATCTCCCTGTTCTCAGGAGACCCTTTGCTGTAAATGAACACTACAGGATCATTGACCTTGTTTGTATGAGGGGATTCAAAAGCACAGGTCTTAGCAGAGGATGGTTTCGATCCATCGACCTCTGGGTTATGGGCCCAGCACGCTTCCGATGCGCCACTCTGCTAGCTACAACCACCCCAGATGGGACTCGAACCCACAATCCCTGGCTTAGGAGGCCAGTGCCTTATCCATTAGGCCAACTGGATTACACAACTCAGGCTCACCATCAGATTATGTGGAGACACAAAACTCACCATGGGTGCATATAAGATGCTAAATAGGGTTTCCCACCTGGAGTAGCCTGCTACCATGAAGGGTTTCACCAACATTGTGGGAATTTTAAGTCCAGTTATGATTGAATTATGTGATCCACACAAAAAAATGCTTATAGTTTGTTTCATTTCAACTTTCAGTAGAAATAACCAAAACTGAGACAGTGAAAAATTAAAAAATGTTTAGTACAATTGAGAGAAGAGCAGCTAGGAAGTGTCTAGTTGTGAATCTCCCTGTTCTCAGGAGACCCTTTGCTGTAAATGAACACTACAGGATCATTGACCTTGTTTGTATGATGGGATTCAAAAGCACAGGTCTTAGCAGAGGATGGTTTCGATCCATCGACCTCTGGGTTATGGGCCCAGCACGCTTCCGCTGCGCCACTCTGCTAGCCACAACCACCCCAGATGGGACTCGAACCCACAATCCCTGGCTTAGGAGGCCAGTGCCTTATCCATTAGGCCAACTGGATTACACAACTCAGGCTCACCATCAGATTATGTGGAGACACAAAACTCACCATGGGTGCATATAAGATGCTAAATAGGGTTTCCCACCTGGAGTAGCCTGCTACCATGAAGGGTTTCACCAACATTGTGGGAATTTTAAGTCCAGTTATGATTGAATTATGT
>NC_071116.1:20822500-20837500 GCF_024256425.1 Clarias gariepinus | reverse complement strand
GGGTTTCCCACCTGGAGTAGCCTGCTACCATGAAGGGTTTCACCAACATTGTGGGAATTTTAAGTCCAGTTATGATTGAATTATGTGATCCACACGAAAAATGCTTATAGTTTGTTTCATTTCAAATTTCAATAGAAATAACCAAAACTGAGACAGTGAAAAATTAAAAAATGTTTAGTACAATTCAGAGAAGAGGAGCTAGGAAGTGTCTAGTTGTGAATCTCCCTGTTCTCAGGAGACCCTTTGCTGTAAATGAACACTACAGGATCATTGACCTTGTTTGTATGATGGGATTCAAAAGCACAGGTCTTAGCAGAGGATGGTTTCGATCCATCGACCTCTGGGTTATGGGCCCAGCACGCTTCCGCTGCGCCACTCTGCTAGCCACAACCACCCCAGATGGGACTCGAACCCACAATCCCTGGCTTAGGAGGCCAGTGCCTTATCCATTAGGCCAACTGGATTACACAACTCAGGCTCACCATCAGATTATGTGGAGACACAAAACTCACCATGGGTGCATATAAGATGCTAAATACAGTAGTTGATCAATTGGAATGGTTATTACCGTCGCGCTCACCGCCGCGTAAAAACGTCAGCGGCCAAAATAAATCAGTTGCATTTCAAAGTCATTCGTAAAATGGCCGCCAGGTGGCGCAAAGTGACATTTTCGCTCGTTGCCGTAAATACAACAGTGACCGTTATACAGCGTATCTCTGTATCGGTTTATTGTTATTTAAGTTCTGCATTATTTCAGGTACTTTAAACACATAGTTGGGTTGCTCATGTTGGCTCATATGAGATGTAGTTTACAAATGAACACCTGGTTGGGTTATTTTGACCCAACAACTGGTTTATTCATTATTCTTTCCTTTCTCCAAATATCAGCCTGCAGAATGTTTGAAATATTACTGTTTATTGTGTTACAGGTATAGTTTTAAGAGTTGTTTAGGCAGGAATGCGTGTGTATACAGCTCAAAACCTCCATCAGTTATTAAAGATAGCGGCTATTTAGAAAACATGCCCAGTGATTTCTGAGCTTCAGGAAATCTCCCGGCGCTCTGCGCATAACACTGGGCCAACTCATGTCGGAAAGAACTTATAAACGGTTTCTAAACATGGGCTATTGTTTTTTACTTATAATATTTGTTAATTTAATTTAAATGAGGTTTGGGCTCAGGACTTCGACTCGGCATCGTGATTCTCCTCTTTAATTTACTCCATAGTTTTAATCAGCGCTCAGCCGCATGCAGGGAGTTTTCCAGAGCGCACCGGCAGAAGTAGACTAATGATTATGAACGCGTCGGGAAAACAGCAAGCAGACTGACTCTGACCATTTAAAAAAACGTTTGAGTTCATTTTCTGACGCGCTCAAGTTCACCAAAAACAATACAGAACAGCGCAGCTTACAACACTTACAAAATCACAACACTTACAAAATCACAACGTTTTTTCGTTATTGTGAGTGCGCTTAAATAAAAGTTGAGTCTTATAAAGGCATGTAGTCTTATATAGTTTTATTATATAGTTTTTGCACATTAATCTGACACAGTTTTTTCAGCCTGTCACGGCGTGCGCCCAAATCAATATCGCTCCTCGCGCACTAGTTAGGCGGCCTCCCCTTCAGACATGCGAAGCAGCGGGACCGCAGAATTACACATGACTGGTGAGCTATCGTTGCTATCGTTGCCCGGGCTTGCACCCCGCGCTATAAAATACTCGGGGTTTGTTGGGCTACAGTGGATTTTAATACGCGCTGTGTATGCAGCGCGCGTGCAACAACGCGGAAGTGCGGCATGCAAGCAGGGCAAATGGAACGCGCCCCATGGACTTCAAAGGAGCGAGAGGTGGGAGGGGGGCGGTACCATCCGCGGAGAGCAGAGTCAGCGCGAGCAGACGGATGGCCATTGCACTCACACCGCGTAGTAAAATCCACTCCTCCCAATCATCACCAGCCGTGCCTTATTCCGTCATGTCATGTGGGCATTATAAGCTTTATATTGAAAACTTCTAACTAAAAAGTGGCAGCTGGCACGCCTAAAAATAGACGCAGGTTATTTTTTTAATAGTCTAAATAAAACCCCTCCGATTTAATTTCCTATAGTCTAAAAAGCGCTCAACCGCACGCATAGTTTTCCCGAGCGCGAGGAATTTTTTTGTGCTAAATAATGTTTATGCAGTATAAGAATTCCTATTAATCCTGGGTTGTTCTTTTAGTGTCACTATAGTGCTTTACAATGCCAGACAACATTCAAATGCAAATTATTCACCCTCCCCAGGTGTGAATCGGCTGTTCTCACCTATACATTCAGAGGAACTGAAATGCACTTCTCCCCACTTTAAAAACCTCTTGAATCTGAGGCTCTTAGACTTTCATTGATTTCAATTTGTGTAATTTTAATCTCCTGGATTCTAGATTCTAAAGTTGACATTGTTACCTTTTTTAATCATTGGAATGGAAGAACTTATTTTCCTTATGATAGCATAAATTGCATTGTTTTTAATCAGTCTATAGACAATAATATTCTTTGGTATTTTTATTTATTTTATTTTTTTAACGGGTATGGGGGCTATCTTGGTTCATTAATCTCCGTGCCTGGTTTAGGTTTAGTATTCAGTGCGCATCTGTTATATTACAACTATCATAACACTCAAATACCTTTTATTGGTGGTTAAGTGACTGATGTGCCTAACATTTTTCAGCTGAGCCTTTGTTTCACTGAAAACGACCGCGACACCCCTCTCTCTCACACACACACACACACACACACAGAGCCGACCAAATCATTAGCACGTCCCTCCCTCAAACAGCACAGACATTTACTTACACCTGAACTGAGTTGTTTGAGTAACATGGGTCGAACCCGTTACAAATCATAACAGTCTACAGCATTTCATTCTTATAATAACGCAAAAACACAAGCGGGGCTGAAAGACCGACATCTGCTGACGCAGTAGAACGTCCTAACACTGTTTTAATGTTATGGTCATTTATTTCAGTTAATAAATCTACTATAAATTTAAAGAACACAAGAAATAAGATGACACAAATCCATACACGCTTTTTTTCTAATTACAAGTGATAAAATCTAAAGGCTCACTTTGTTAACATTTTTTGTGCTTAAATTTTATCCTAATAAGATTTGATTTAATTTGAATTTTAGAACAGTGGCAGCTGGAACACCTAAAACAGATGCAGGATTATTTTTTTATAATCTAAATAAAAATGCTTTTTTAAACGTGGGCTATTGTTATTTACATGCAATATTTGTTAATTTAATTTAAATGGGGTTTGGTCTCCGGAATGTTGAGCATCAGGATCCTCTTCTTTACTTTCCTACGTGGAATCAGCGCTTAATCGCACGCATTAAGTTTTGTAAATTCATTTAATGTTTAATAGTAAATAATGACCCCCGTTGCGCTGTACCACCGCTCGGAAAACCTTATGAAATACAAGTTTAGGACAATTATGATGATCTGCCACGGCGTGCGCGTGCGATGGGTGTACGCCCAAATCTACTATAACTACTCCCTCACTCCGTAGGCTCCCTGAATAGGCAGCAAAGGGACGGGAGCCGCCTATTTGTGCCGGCTGGCGATAATTAACGTTAATATGATCTCGGGCTTGCTCCGCATTATAAAAGCAAGGCGCGGAGGTTTGTCTGAGGTCTGGGAAGTACGTGATGTAATGGAGAATATAAAAAAAAGCATGTCAGTGGGGAGATGTGACGCGCCCGAGGGGCTTTAAACAAGGACACTAGAATTCCGCCCTTTGATCTCCGCGCTGAGGACAGCGCGAGAAAGAGCTGCGCGAGCTCCCGCGGCACCTTCACTCCCGCACCGTGCCCGCCCTCGCAGCCCCGCTGCCGAAGAGGAAAAGTGTGGTTAGGTTTTTGCGTCAGCGAGAACTCGCGCCGGCCATCGACAGCGGGAGAAGCGCCGTCACGAGGGAGCGTGCAGGAGCGCTGCCTCCGCGTGCTCAGTTCTGCCACTCCGCGCACCAACACTTATCGTCAGCTGTGTGCCTGCATGCCAGTGTGGCACAGCCCCCGGAACTGCACATGCACAACCTTTATCCCTTTCTTTCCATTCTCCCTCCTTCAACACTTTCCTTCCCCATTTTACCTAAATAAATTACCCTTTTCCTGTAAGACCTCGCCTCGTGTCCGTGCTTTATGGTGCCACCCGTGCAACATGGGTCGAACCCGTTTACAGGTCATAACAGTCTACTGCATTTCATTCTTATAATAACGCACAAACACAAGCGGGGCTGAATGACCAACATCAGCTGACGCAGTAGAACGTCCTGACAATGTTATAATTTTTATGGTCATTTATTTTAGTTAATAAATCTACTATAAATTTAAAGAACACAAGATATAAGACGACACAAAACCCTACACGCGTCTTTTCTAATTACACGTGATAAAATTTAAAGGCTCACTGTGTTAACATTTATTTTGTTTAAATTTGATCCTAATAAGATTTAATTTAATTTAAATTCTACATTTGTATCGTCATTTTAGTTCTGTGATTATAAATTTGTTTAACTACAATGTTTTACTTGATTTTATCCGCTACTACGTGCAGTTCTAAAACTCTGTGTCTCATTAATCCAGCAGAGAATGAACTAAGGCATGAGGCGTCAGCCTGTAGTTATATAGCGCCACTCAATGGTAAAAGCCAGCAAACGCACAAAGCCAAACGGTACCGCCGAGCGCCGCGACGGTAGGACCTACATTCCGATTGATTAACCACTGTAGGGTTTCCCACCTGGAGTAGCCTGCTACCATGAAGGGTTTCACCAACATTGTGGGAATTTTAAGTCCAGTTATGATTGAATTATGTGATCCACACGAAAAATGCTTATAGTTTGTTTCATTTCAAATTTCAATAGAAATAACCAAAACTGAGACAGTGAAAAATTAAAAAATGTTTAGTACAATTCAGAGAAGAGGAGCTAGGAAGTGTCTAGTTGTGAATCTCCCTGTTCTCAGGAGACCCTTTGCTGTAAATGAACACTACAGGATCATTGACCTTGTTTGTATGAGGGGATTCAAAAGCACAGGTCTTAGCAGAGGATGGTTTCGATCCATCGACCTCTGGGTTATGGGCCCAGCACGCTTCCGCTGCGCCACTCTGCTAGCTACAACCACCCCAGATGGGACTCGAACCCACAATCCCTGGCTTAGGAGGCCAGTGCCTTATCCATTAGGCCACTGGGGCTCAGCCGCTGCTGCAGCAACTCAAACGCGATCAACTGGATTACACAACTCAGGCTCACCATCAGATTATGTGGAGACACAAAACTCACCATGGGTGCATATAAGATGCTAAATAGGGTTTCCCACCTGGAGTAGCCTGCTACCATGAAGGGTTTCACCAACATTGTGGGAATTTTAAGTCCAGTTATGATTGAATTATGTGATCCACACGAAAAATGCTTATAGTTTGTTTCATTTTAAATTTCAGTAGAAATAACCAAAACTGAGACAGTGAAAAATTAAAAAATGTTTAGTACAATTGAGAGAAGAGCAGCTAGGAAGTGTCTAGTTGTGAATCTCCCTGTTCTCAGGAGACCCTTTGCTGTAAATGAACACTACAGGATCATTGACCTTGTTTGTATGATGGGATTCAAAAGCACAGGTCTTAGCAGAGGATGGTTTCGATCCATCGACCTCTGGGTTATGGGCCCAGCACGCTTCCGCTGCGCCACTCTGCTAGCCACAACCACCCCAGATGGGACTCGAACCCACAATGCCTGGCTTAGGAGGCCAGTGCCTTATCCATTAGGCCAACTGGATTACACAACTCAGGCTCACCATCAGATTATGTGGAGACACAAAACTCACCATGGGTGCATATAAGATGCTAAATAGGGTTTCCCACCTGGAGTAGCCTGCTACCATGAAGGGTTTCACCAACATTGTGGGAATTTTAAGTCCAGTTATGATTGAATTATGTGATCCACACGAAAAATGCTTATAGTTTGTTTCATTTCAAATTTCAATAGAAATAACCAAAACTGAGACAGTGAAAAATTAAAAAATGTTTAGTACAATTCAGAGAAGAGGAGCTAGGAAGTGTCTAGTTGTGAATCTCCCTGTTCTCAGGAGACCCTTTGCTGTAAATGAACACTACAGGATCATTGACCTTGTTTGTATGAGGGGATTCAAAAGCACAGGTCTTAGCAGAGGATGGTTTCGATCCATCGACCTCTGGGTTATGGGCCCAGCACGCTTCCGCTGCGCCACTCTGCTAGCCACAACCACCCCAGATGGGACTCGAACCCACAATCCCTGGCTTAGGAGGCCAGTGCCTTACCCATTAGGCCACTGGGGCTCAGCCGCTGCTGCAGCAACTCAAACGCGATCAACTGGATTACACAACTCAGGCTCACCATCAGATTATGTGGAGACACAAAACTCACCATGGGTGCATATAAGATGCTAAATAGGGTTTCCCACCTGGAGTAGCCTGCTACCATGAAGGGTTTCACCAACATTGTGGGAATTTTAAGTCCAGTTATGATTGAATTATGTGATCCACACGAAAAATGCTTATAGTTTGTTTCATTTCAAATTTCAATAGAAATAACCAAAACTGAGACACTGAAAAATTAAAAAATGTTTAGTACAGTTCAGAGAAGAGGAGCTAGGAAGTGTCTAGTTGTGAATCTCCCTGTTCTCAGGAGACCCTTTGCTGTAAATGAACACTACAGGATCATTGACCTTGTTTGTATGAGGGGATTCAAAAGCACAGGTCTTAGCAGAGGATGGTTTCGATCCATCGACCTCTGGGTTATGGGCCCAGCACGCTTCCGCTGCGCCACTCTGCTAGCCACAACCACCCCAGATGGGACTCGAACCCACAATCCCTGGCTTAGGAGGCCAGTGCCTTATCCATTAGGCCAACTGGATTACACAACTCAGGCTCACCATCAGATTATGTGGAGAAACAAAACTCACCATGGGTGCATATAAGATGCTAAATAGGGTTTCCCACCTGGAGTAGCCTGCTACCATGAAGGGTTTCACCAACATTGTGGGAATTTTAAGTCCAGTTATGATTGAATTATGTGATCCACACGAAAAATGCTTATAGTTTGTTTTATTTCAAATTTCAATAGAAATAACAAAAACTAACCCAGTGAAAAATTAAAAAATGTTTAGTACAGTTCAGAGAAGAGAGCTAGGAAGTGTCTAGTTGTGAATCTCCCTGTTCTCAGGAGACCCTTTGCTGTAAATGAACACTACAGGATCATTGACCTTGTTTGTATGAGGGGATTCAAAAGCACAGGTCTTAGCAGAGGATCGTTTCGATCCATCGACCTCTGGGTTATGGGCCCAGCACGCTTCCGCTGCGCCACTCTGCCAGCCACAACCACCCCAGATGGGACTCGAACCCACAATCCCTGGCTTAGGAGGCCAGTGCCTTATCCATTAGGCCAACTGGATTACACAACTCAGGCTCACCATCAGATTATGTGGAGACACAAAACTCACCATGGGTGCATATAAGATGCTAAATAGGGTTTCCCACCTGGAGTAGCCTGCTACCATGAAGGGTTTCACCAACATTGTGGGAATTTTAAGTCCAGTTATGATTGAATTATGTGATCCACACGAAAAATGCTTATAGTTTGTTTCATTTCAAATTTCAATAGAAATAACCAAAACTGAGACACTGAAAAATTAAAAAATGTTTAGTACAGTTCAGAGAAGAGGAGCTAGGAAGTGTCTAGTTGTGAATCTCCCTGTTCTCAGGAGACCCTTTGCTGTAAATGAACACTACAGGATCATTGACCTTGTTTGTATGAGGGGATTCAAAAGCACAGGTCTTAGCAGAGGATGGTTTCGATCCATCGACCTCTGGGTTATGGGCCCAGCACGCTTCCGCTGCGCCACTCTGCTAGCCACAACCACCCCAGATAGGACTCGAACCCACAATGCCTGGCTTAGGAGGCCAGTGCCTTATCCATTAGGCCACTGGGGCTCAGCCGCTGCTGCAGCAACTCAAACGCGATCAACTGGATTACACAACTCAACGCTCACCATCAGATTATGTGGAGAAACAAAACTCACCATGGGTGCATATAAGATGCTAAATAGGGTTTCCCACCTGGAGTAGCCTGCTACCATGAAGGGTTTCACCAACATTGTGGGAATTTTAAGTCCAGTTATGATTGAATTATGTGATCCACACGAAAAATGCTTATAGTTTGTTTCATTTCAAATTTCAATAGAAATAACCAAAACTGAGACAGTGAAAAATTAAAAAATGTTTAGTACAATTCAGAGAAGAGGAGCTAGGAAGTGTCTAGTTGTGAATCTCCCTGTTCTCAGGAGACCCTTTGCTGTAAATGAACACTACAGGATCATTGACCTTGTTTGTATGAGGGGATTCAAAAGCACAGGTCTTAGCAGAGGATGGTTTCGATCCATCGACCTCTGGGTTATGGGCCCAGCACGCTTCCGCTGCGCCACTCTGCTAGCCACAACCACCCCAGATGGGACTCGAACCCACAATCCCTGGCTTAGGAGGCCAGTGCCTTATCCATTAGGCCAACTGGATTACACAACTCAGGCTCACCATCAGATTATGTGGAGACACAAAACTCACCATGGGTGCATATAAGATGCTAAATAGGGTTTCCCACCTGGAGTAGCCTGCTACCATGAAGGGTTTCACCAGCATTGTGGGAATTTTAAGTCCAGTTATGATTGAATTATGTGATCCACACGAAAAATGCTTATAGTTTGTTTCATTTCAAATTTCAATAGAAATAACCAAAACTGAGACAGTGAAAAATTAAAAAATGTTTAGTACAATTCAGAGAAGAGGAGCTAGGAAGTGTCTAGTTGTGAATCTCCCTGTTTTCAGGAGACCCTTTGCTGTAAATGAACACTACAGGATCATTGACCTTGTTTGTATGAGGGGATTCAAAAGCACAGGTCTTAGCAGAGGATGGTTTCAATCCATCGACCTCTGGGTTATGGGCCCAGCACGCTTCCGCTGCGCCACTCTGCTAGCCACAACCACCCCAGATGGGACTTGAACCCACAATCCCTGGCTTAGGAGGCCAGTGCCTTATCCATTAGGCCACTGGGGCTCAGCAGCTGCTGCAGCAACTCAAACGCGATCAACTGGATTACACAACTCAGGCTCACCATCAGATTATGTGGAGACACAAAACTCACCATGGGTGCATATAAGATGCTAAATAGGGTTTCCCACCTGGAGTAGCCTGCTACCATGAAGGGTTTCACCAACATTGTGGGAATTTTAAGTCCAGTTATGATTGAATTATGTGATCCACACGAAAAATGCTTATAGTTTGTTTCATTTCAAATTTCAATAGAAATAACAAAACTAACCCAGTGAAAAATTAAAAAATGTTTAGTACAGTTCAGAGAAGAGGAGCTAGGAAGTGTCTAGTTGTGAATCTCCCTGTTCTCAGGAGACCCTTTGCTGTAAATGAACACTACAGGATCATTGACCTTGTTTGTATGAGGGGATTCAAAAGCACAGGTCTTAGCAGAGGATGGTTTCGATCCATCGACCTCTGGGTTATGGGCCCAGCACGCTTCCGCTGCGCCACTCTGCTAGCCACAACCACCCCAGATGGGACTCGAACCCACAATCCCTGGCTTAGGAGGCCAGTGCCTTATCCATTAGGCCAACTGGATTACACAACTCAGGCTCACCATCAGATTATGTGGAGACACAAAACTCACCATGGGTGCATATAAGATGCTAAATAGGGTTTCCCACCTGGAGTAGCCTGCTACCATGAAGGGTTTCACCAGCATTGTGGGAATTTTAAGTCCAGTTATGATTGAATTATGTGATCCACACGAAAAATGCTTATAGTTTGTTTCATTTCAAATTTCAATAGAAATAACCAAAACTGAGACAGTGAAAAATTAAAAAATGTTTAGTACAATTCAGAGAAGAGGAGCTAGGAAGTGTCTAGTTGTGAATCTCCCTGTTCTCAGGAGACCCTTTGCTGTAAATGAACACTACAGGATCATTGACCTTGTTTGTATGAGGGGATTCAAAAGCACAGGTCTTAGCAGAGGATGGTTTCGATCCATCGACCTCTGGGTTATGGGCCCAGCACGCTTCCGCTGCGCCACTCTGCTAGCCACAACCACCCCAGATGGGACTCGAACCCACAATCCCTGGCTTAGGAGGCCAGTGCCTTACCCATTAGGCCACTGGGGCTCAGCCGCTGCTGCAGCAACTCAAACGCGATCAACTGGATTACACAACTCAGGCTCACCATCAGATTATGTGGAGACACAAAACTCACCATGGGTGCATATAAGATGCTAAATAGGGTTTCCCACCTGGAGTAGCCTGCTACCATGAAGGGTTTCACCAACATTGTGGGAATTTTAAGTCCAGTTATGATTGAATTATGTGATCCACACGAAAAATGCTTATAGTTTGTTTCATTTCAAATTTCAATAGAAATAACCAAAACTGAGACACTGAAAAATTAAAAAATGTTTAGTACAGTTCAGAGAAGAGGAGCTAGGAAGTGTCTAGTTGTGAATCTCCCTGTTCTCAGGAGACCCTTTGCTGTAAATGAACACTACAGGATCATTGACCTTGTTTGTATGAGGGGATTCAAAAGCACAGGTCTTAGCAGAGGATGGTTTCGATCCATCGACCTCTGGGTTATGGGCCCAGCACGCTTCCGCTGCGCCACTCTGCTAGCCACAACCACCCCAGATGGGACTCGAACCCACAATCCCTGGCTTAGGAGGCCAGTGCCTTATCCATTAGGCCAACTGGATTACACAACTCAGGCTCACCATCAGATTATGTGGAGAAACAAAACTCACCATGGGTGCATATAAGATGCTAAATAGGGTTTCCCACCTGGAGTAGCCTGCTACCATGAAGGGTTTCACCAACATTGTGGGAATTTTAAGTCCAGTTATGATTGAATTATGTGATCCACACGAAAAATGCTTATAGTTTGTTTTATTTCAAATTTCAATAGAAATAACAAAAACTAACCCAGTGAAAAATTAAAAAATGTTTAGTACAGTTCAGAGAAGAGAGCTAGGAAGTGTCTAGTTGTGAATCTCCCTGTTCTCAGGAGACCCTTTGCTGTAAATGAACACTACAGGATCATTGACCTTGTTTGTATGAGGGGATTCAAAAGCACAGGTCTTAGCAGAGGATCGTTTCGATCCATCGACCTCTGGGTTATGGGCCCAGCACGCTTCCGCTGCGCCACTCTGCCAGCCACAACCACCCCAGATGGGACTCGAACCCACAATCCCTGGCTTAGGAGGCCAGTGCCTTATCCATTAGGCCAACTGGATTACACAACTCAGGCTCACCATCAGATTATGTGGAGACACAAAACTCACCATGGGTGCATATAAGATGCTAAATAGGGTTTCCCACCTGGAGTAGCCTGCTACCATGAAGGGTTTCACCAACATTGTGGGAATTTTAAGTCCAGTTATGATTGAATTATGTGATCCACACGAAAAATGCTTATAGTTTGTTTCATTTCAAATTTCAATAGAAATAACCAAAACTGAGACACTGAAAAATTAAAAAATGTTTAGTACAGTTCAGAGAAGAGGAGCTAGGAAGTGTCTAGTTGTGAATCTCCCTGTTCTCAGGAGACCCTTTGCTGTAAATGAACACTACAGGATCATTGACCTTGTTTGTATGAGGGGATTCAAAAGCACAGGTCTTAGCAGAGGATGGTTTCGATCCATCGACCTCTGGGTTATGGGCCCAGCACGCTTCCGCTGCGCCACTCTGCTAGCCACAACCACCCCAGATAGGACTCGAACCCACAATGCCTGGCTTAGGAGGCCAGTGCCTTATCCATTAGGCCACTGGGGCTCAGCCGCTGCTGCAGCAACTCAAACGCGATCAACTGGATTACACAACTCAACGCTCACCATCAGATTATGTGGAGAAACAAAACTCACCATGGGTGCATATAAGATGCTAAATAGGGTTTCCCACCTGGAGTAGCCTGCTACCATGAAGGGTTTCACCAACATTGTGGGAATTTTAAGTCCAGTTATGATTGAATTATGTGATCCACACGAAAAATGCTTATAGTTTGTTTCATTTCAAATTTCAATAGAAATAACCAAAACTGAGACAGTGAAAAATTAAAAAATGTTTAGTACAATTCAGAGAAGAGGAGCTAGGAAGTGTCTAGTTGTGAATCTCCCTGTTCTCAGGAGACCCTTTGCTGTAAATGAACACTACAGGATCATTGACCTTGTTTGTATGAGGGGATTCAAAAGCACAGGTCTTAGCAGAGGATGGTTTCGATCCATCGACCTCTGGGTTATGGGCCCAGCACGCTTCCGCTGCGCCACTCTGCTAGCCACAACCACCCCAGATGGGACTCGAACCCACAATCCCTGGCTTAGGAGGCCAGTGCCTTATCCATTAGGCCACTGGGGCTCAGCCGCTGCTGCAGCAACTCAAACGCGCTCAACTGGATTACACAACTCAGGCTCACCATCAGATTATGTGGAGACACAAAACTCACCATGGGTGCATATAAGATGCTAAATAGGGTTTCCCACCTGGAGTAGCCTGCTACCATGAAGGGTTTCACCAACATTGTGGGAATTTTAAGTCCAGTTATGATTGAATTATGTGATCCACACGAAAAATGCTTATAGTTTGTTTCATTTCAAATTTCAATAGAAATAACCAAAACTGAGACAGTGAAAAATTAAAAAATGTTTAGTACAATTCAGAGAAGAGGAGCTAGGAAGTGTCTAGTTGTGAATCTCCCTGTTCTCAGGAGACCCTTTGCTGTAAATGAACACTACAGGATCATTGACCTTGTTTGTATGAGGGGATTCAAAAGCACAGGTCTTAGCAGAGGATGGTTTCGATCCATCGACCTCTGGGTTATGGGCCCAGCACGCTTCCGCTGCGCCACTCTGCTAGCCACAACCACCCCAGATGGGACTCGAACCCACAATCCCTGGCTTAGGAGGCCAGTGCCTTATCCATTAGGCCAACTGGATTACACAACTCAGGCTCACCATCAGATTATGTGGAGACACAAAACTCACCATGGGTGCATATAAGATGCTAAATAGGGTTTCCCACCTGGAGTAGCCTGCTACCATGAAGGGTTTCACCAACATTGTGGGAATTTTAAGTCCAGTTATGATTGAATTATGTGATCCACACGAAAAATGCTTATAGTTTGTTTCATTTCAAATTTCAATAGAAATAACCAAAACTGAGACAGTGAAAAATTAAAAAATGTTTAGTACAATTCAGAGAAGAGGAGCTAGGAAGTGTCTAGTTGTGAATCTCCCTGTTCTCAGGAGACCCTTTGCTGTAAATGAACACTACAGGATCATTGACCTTGTTTGTATGAGGGGATTCAAAAGCACAGGTCTTAGCAGAGGATGGTTTCGATCCATCGACCTCTGGGTTATGGGCCCAGCACGCTTCCGCTGCGCCACTCTGCTAGCCACAACCACCCCAGATGGGACTCGAACCCACAATCCCTGGCTTAGGAAGCCAGTGCCTTATCCATTAGGCCACTGGGGCTCAGCCGCTGCTGCAGCAACTCAAACGCGCTCAACTGGATTACACAACTTAGGCTCACCATCAGATTATGTGGAGAAACAAAACTCACCATGGGTGCATATAAGATGCTAAATAGGGTTTCCCACCTGGAGTAGCCTGCTACCATGAAGGGTTTCACCAACATTGTGGGAATTTTAAGTCCAGTTATGATTGAATTATGTGATCCACACGAAAAATGCTTATAGTTTGTTTCATTTCAAATTTCAATAGAAATAACCAAAACTGAGACACTGAAAAATTAAAAAATGTTTAGTACAGTTCAGAGAAGAGGAGCTAGGAAGTGTCTAGTTGTGAATCTCCCTGTTCTCAGGAGACCCTTTGCTGTAAATGAACACTACAGGATCATTGACCTTGTTTGTATGAGGGGATTCAAAAGCACAGGTCTTAGCAGAGGATGGTTTCGATCCATCGACCTCTGGGTTATGGGCCCGGCACGCTTCCGCTGCGCCACTCTGCTAGCCACAACCACCCCAGAGGGGACTCGAACCCACAATCCCTGGCTTAGGAGGCCAGTGCCTTATCCATTAGGCCACTGGGGCTCAGCCGCTGCTGCAGCAACTCAAACGCGATCAACTGGATTACACAACTCAGGCTCACCATCAGATTATGTGGAGAAACAAAACTCACCATGGGTGCATATAAGATGCTAAATAGGGTTTCCCACCTGGAGTAGCCTGCTACCATGAAGGGTTTCACCAACATTGTGGGAATTTTAAGTCCAGTTATGATTGAATTATGTGATCCACACGAAAAATGCTTATAGTTTGTTTTATTTCAAATTTCAATAGAAATAACAAAAACTAACCCAGTGAAAAATTAAAAAATGTTTAGTACAGTTCAGAGAAGAGAGCTAGGAAGTGTCTAGTTGTGAATCTCCCTGTTCTCAGGAGACCCTTTGCTGTAAATGAACACTACAGGATCATTGACCTTGTTTGTATGAGGGGATTCAAAAGCACAGGTCTTAGCAGAGGATGGTTTCGATCCATCGACCTCTGGGTTATGGGCCCAGCACGCTTCCGCTGCGCCACTCTGCCAGCCACAACCACCCCAGATGGGACTCGAACCCACAATCCCTGGCTTAGGAGGCCAGTGCCTTATCCATTAGGTCAACTGGATTACACAACTCAGGCTCACCATCAGATTATGTGGAGACACAAAACTCACCATGGGTGCATATAAGATGCTAAATAGGGTTTCCCACCTGGAGTAGCCTGCTACCATGAAGGGTTTCACCAACATTGTGGGAATTTTAAGTCCAGTTATGATTGAATTATGTGATCCACACGAAAAATGCTTATAGTTTGTTTCATTTCAAATTTCAATAGAAATAACCAAAACTGAGACAGTGAAAAATTAAAAAATGTTTAGTACAATTCAGAAAAGAGG
>NC_071116.1:20807500-20820000 GCF_024256425.1 Clarias gariepinus | reverse complement strand
CCACAACCACCCCAGATGGGACTCGAACCCACAATCCCTGGCTTAGGAGGCCAGTGCCTTATCCATTAGGCCACTGGGGCTCAGCCGCTGCTGCAGCAACTCAAACGCGATCAACTGGATTACACAACTCAGGCTCACCATCAGATTATGTGGAGAAACAAAACTCACCATGGGTGCATATAAGATGCTAAATAGGGTTTCCCACCTGGAGTAGCCTGCTACCATGAAGGGTTTCACCAACATTGTGGGAATTTTAAGTCCAGTTATGATTGAATTATGTGATCCACACGAAAAATGCTTATAGTTTGTTTTATTTCAAATTTCAATAGAAATAACAAAAACTAACCCAGTGAAAAATTAAAAAATGTTTAGTACAGTTCAGAGAAGAGAGCTAGGAACTGTCTAGTTGTGAATCTCCCTGTTCTCAGGAGACCCTTTGCTGTAAATGAACACTACAGGATCATTGACCTTGTTTGTATGAGGGGATTCAAAAGCACAGGTCTTAGCAGAGGATGGTTTCGATCCATCGACCTCTGGGTTAGGAGGCCAGTGCCTTATCCATTAGGCCACTGGGGCTCAGCCGCTGCTGCAGCAACTCAAACGCGATCAACTGGATTACACAACTCAACGCTCACCATCAGATTATGTGGAGAAACAAAACTCACCATGGGTTGTTGTGGAAATTGATTGAAGACCCAGGCTTTGGTTTCAGAAGATCACGACCTTTATTTATCATGCAATAACGGCCGGGGGAGACTGCAGAATCGCAACACTGTCCCGTCGGCTCGCCACTTATATAGTCAACCAGGACAAAAGAATTCATTCTACATGCAACGATGTCATCCTAAACATCTGGGGTTCTTCAAGCTTCCCCAGTCTAGGGGCCTCAATGTATATATCAGACTGCTTATGCAAGCAGACTCTCAGGCCTATACGTGCAGCTTCGCACACACATTGCTGAGTACTTTCCTATGGGCTACCATTTATTCCTTAAAAGGAAGTAAAACCAAAGAAAATCAAATAAAATTTACTTCCATATCCCCCCCTCTGGGGCTTATAAGTCCCATATCACTGGTTATCTAGAGTGCAAATCCATGTGCTAGCCCCTCTTACACTAGCTAGTGATTAATTTAAATCACTGGACTTTTATCAATGACCAACCCATGTATTTGTACTCTAGCGAAGATCGAGCCAAACTTCTCCGCCCTCATTTGACTAGGACAGAGTAAAAGACTTGACCTCCTTTACCTTATACAGTACTTTCCATAACACAATAACATGACATGCATATATGAGTAATACAGTGATTTCCTAGGATTACATTAAGCTAAATAACTTGGATAACATATATGTATAGTTTAAACTGATCCATGCATAATACAGTACAATTTTAAAAGCAAATATAATTTCAAACAGCTGTGTCCTAATATATGGATCTTCAACCCAGATACTTTGCGCATCGTAGAGGGTCGCCTTTTGGGGAGAGGCCTGGCCAGTGCTTTCACCCAAGGCATGGCTCATCGTTAATCATCTTCTTCGTCCTCGTCCGAGGTGCCTGAATCTTCTTCTGATTCTTGTGAATCACAGTCAGGGTCATAAATGTCTTTGTCATTGGTTAAGGGTATTTTTTCATCTTGCCATTTTAATACTTCCATTTGTTGAACTGTAGCTTTTATGACCAAAGATTTTAATATAGGAAGCACACAACAGAACAACAATCCTCCTATTAATATAGCAAATCCCAAAAACATACCAAATTTAGCAAACCATGCTCCCCAAGCTCCCAGTTTTAGATCTAACCAGTCCCATATTTTACTATCTCTCCCAGCATTATCAGTTACTTCCCGTCTCAGATTTTTTAGTTGGTTCATGGCTTTAGTAAAACTTCCCTCGGGTGCTGTGTTATTAGGAATATATGTACAACATTGATCACCAAACAGAATGCATACACCTCCTTTTTCAGCTAATAACCAATTTAATGCTTGTCTATTTTGCCAAGTCATTGTACTAGTAGCTACTAATTGTTCTCCTAAAGCAGCCAAAGCATCCTCGGTATAATTGATAAATCTCTGTTGATTGTAGTAAATATAGTTAATCCATTCAGCATTTTTATTAGGTGTTATCCATAAAAAAATAGACTCAAATTCAGATTTTACCTCATCTCTGGCTTTAAATTCATTAGGTATACCCCTGGGTTGGCCTACTGAGTCTATGTACACGTTGGGATCTGCCTGATAAGCCCTTCTCATTCTATGATGGTCTTTTGAGTTACGCTGTACAGGCTGGTCTATATTCCAGCCCGCTATTGACATTTCTTGAAGCATCCGGATTCTAGCACAGATTCCTCTCCAACTTTTTGGTAATGTTGCCCTCAATAATGTTCCTCCACAAAGCCAGAAAAAATCAGCTACTGGTATTGATTGGTCATCATAACGGAACTTTAAAGGAAACAATAATGTTTGATTCATGCAGTTATGTGTTATAGTTATATTACCCTGCACTGTGACTGTTGCATGAAGTATAGTTTTCTTATGAACATCCATTCGTGTAAAAGAGCCAGTGTCCAGATGCCACATTATCATACAATTACCTTGAAATTCTCCCACACTGTTATTTCCCACTGTTTTATTGAAACATTCATACTCAAGAGTATAATCTATTTCATACTCAGAGGGGATTTCTATCTTTTTTTCCTCAATTCTTACATCTAGCTGCTGGCACCATTCCCCCCATTCAGGTGTATGGAAATTATTAAAATAATCTGGACTACTCAATATTGCTAAACATTCAGCTGGACACAGAGGTCTTCGGAAGACATGTAGATGACAAAACTGTTGGGTAAATTTTGCACAATGTCTAAAGTCATATGGATTGGGTACCACTATAACCTTTTCTAATGGTGATGGAGTACAAACCAAACAACTAGTTATTCTATTTTCCTGGGCTGTGTAGGCAGCCCATTTATTTAGAAGAGAGCTAGGAACTGTCTAGTTGTGAATCTCCCTGTTCTCAGGAGACCCTTTGCTGTAAATGAACACTACAGGATCATTGACCTTGTTTGTATGAGGGGATTCAAAAGCACAGGTCTTAGCAGAGGATGGTTTCGATCCATCGACCTCTGGGTTATGGGCCCAGCACGCTTCCGCTGCGCCACTCTGCCAGCCACAACCACCCCAGATGGGACTCGAACCCACAATCCCTGGCTTAGGAGGCCAGTGCCTTATCCATTAGGCCACTGGGGCTCAGCCGCTGCTGCAGCAACTCAAACGCGATCAACTGGATTACACAACTCAACGCTCACCATCAGATTATGTGGAGAAACAAAACTCACCATGGGTTGTTGTGGAAATTGATTGAAGACCCAGGCTTTGGTTTCAGAAGATCACGACCTTTATTTATCATGCAATAACGGCCGGGGGAGACTGCAGAATCGCAACACTGTCCCGTCGGCTCGCCACTTATATAGTCAACCAGGACAAAAGAATTCATTCTACATGCAACGATGTCATCCTAAACATCTGGGGTTCTTCAAGCTTCCCCAGTCTAGGGGCCTCAATGTATATATCAGACTGCTTATGCAAGCAGACTCTCAGGCCTATACGTGCAGCTTCGCACACACATTGCTGAGTACTTTCCTATGGGCTACCATTTATTCCTTAAAAGGAAGTAAAACCAAAGAAAATCAAATAAAATTTACTTCCATATCCCCCCCTCTGGGGCTTATAAGTCCCATATCACTGGTTATCTAGAGTGCAAATCCATGTGCTAGCCCCTCTTACACTAGCTAGTGATTAATTTAAATCACTGGACTTTTATCAATGACCAACCCATGTATTTGTACTCTAGCGAAGATCGAGCCAAACTTCTCCGCCCTCATTTGACTAGGACAGAGTAAAAGACTTGACCTCCTTTACCTTATACAGTACTTTCCATAACACAATAACATGACATGCATATATGAGTAATACAGTGATTTCCTAGGATTACATTAAGCTAAATAACTTGGATAACATATATGTATAGTTTAAACTGATCCATGCATAATACAGTACAATTTTAAAAGCAAATATAATTTCAAACAGCTGTGTCCTAATATATGGATCTTCAACCCAGATACTTTGCGCATCGTAGAGGGTCGCCTTTTGGGGAGAGGCCTGGCCAGTGCTTTCACCCAAGGCATGGCTCATCGTTAATCATCTTCTTCGTCCTCGTCCGAGGTGCCTGAATCTTCTTCTGATTCTTGTGAATCACAGTCAGGGTCATAAATGTCTTTGTCATTGGTTAAGGGTATTTTTTCATCTTGCCATTTTAATACTTCCATTTGTTGAACTGTAGCTTTTATGACCAAAGATTTTAATATAGGAAGCACACAACAGAACAACAATCCTCCTATTAATATAGCAAATCCCAAAAACATACCAAATTTAGCAAACCATGCTCCCCAAGCTCCCAGTTTTAGATCTAACCAGTCCCATATTTTACTATCTCTCCCAGCATTATCAGTTACTTCCCGTCTCAGATTTTTTAGTTGGTTCATGGCTTTAGTAAAACTTCCCTCGGGTGCTGTGTTATTAGGAATATATGTACAACATTGATCACCAAACAGAATGCATACACCTCCTTTTTCAGCTAATAACCAATTTAATGCTTGTCTATTTTGCCAAGTCATTGTACTAGTAGCTACTAATTGTTCTCCTAAAGCAGCCAAAGCATCCTCGGTATAATTGATAAATCTCTGTTGATTGTAGTAAATATAGTTAATCCATTCAGCATTTTTATTAGGTGTTATCCATAAAAAAATAGACTCAAATTCAGATTTTACCTCATCTCTGGCTTTAAATTCATTAGGTATACCCCTGGGTTGGCCTACTGAGTCTATGTACACGTTGGGATCTGCCTGATAAGCCCTTCTCATTCTATGATGGTCTTTTGAGTTACGCTGTACAGGCTGGTCTATATTCCAGCCCGCTATTGACATTTCTTGAAGCATCCGGATTCTAGCACAGATTCCTCTCCAACTTTTTGGTAATGTTGCCCTCAATAATGTTCCTCCACAAAGCCAGAAAAAATCAGCTACTGGTATTGATTGGTCATCATAACGGAACTTTAAAGGAAACAATAATGTTTGATTCATGCAGTTATGTGTTATAGTTATATTACCCTGCACTGTGACTGTTGCATGAAGTATAGTTTTCTTATGAACATCCATTCGTGTAAAAGAGCCAGTGTCCAGATGCCACATTATCATACAATTACCTTGAAATTCTCCCACACTGTTATTTCCCACTGTTTTATTGAAACATTCATACTCAAGAGTATAATCTATTTCATACTCAGAGGGGATTTCTATCTTTTTTTCCTCAATTCTTACATCTAGCTGCTGGCACCATTCCCCCCATTCAGGTGTATGGAAATTATTAAAATAATCTGGACTACTCAATATTGCTAAACATTCAGCTGGACACAGAGGTCTTCGGAAGACATGTAGATGACAAAACTGTTGGGTAAATTTTGCACAATGTCTAAAGTCATATGGATTGGGTACCACTATAACCTTTTCTAATGGTGATGGAGTACAAACCAAACAACTAGTTATTCTATTTTCCTGGGCTGTGTAGGCAGCCCATTTATACCATTCATTACTTTGTGCCATGCTTAAGAGTTTTTCCTTTTTCCTGCCCATAGATTGATAACTAAGAACCTTTTGACCAACATTTACTTGCTGTAAGGTTAATTCTTGGGAAGTCTGGTTGGTTCTTGGTGGAGGTGAGCTGACCACAGCTTGAATTAATACCTGGAAAATAATGATCATTAGGTAGGCTGCCCACTCTATTTTCCCCATTTTTCTTCTTTATTTCCTCCACCCCGTTACCCAGATTTCAAAACTCTATACTTTATCACTGTCGGGTGGTGGGTCTTCTTCTTCTTCTTCTGCACTCTTTCCCTTACTTACTTTAGGGATTCTTGTGCAATGGTTTAAGTGATACCAGGTGGTTTTGCCTTCCACTTGGACTGCTGTGGGGGTGGCTGCTACGACCTTGTATGGCCCCTCCCTTCTGGGTTCGTGCCACTTCCTCCTGAACACACGCAGATAGACCTGGTCTCCTGGAGTGATGGGACACGGCGCGTCTTTCTCTTCCTCCGGCTCCTTGCTTTTTTCCTGCACATAAATGGCTTTATGTATGGCAGTTAGTTTCTTTATATATGATCTGAGTTCCAGTTGTAATTGTTCTAGAGGTGGGCCTTTATAGGGCCCTCTACAGAATGGCACAGGCATGGGTCGACCCGTAAGCATTTCATGCGGGGTTAGATGGGTATTTCTGTTAATTTGCATGCGATAACTCATTAGTGCAAGAGGTAAAGCATCAACCCAGTTAAGTTTTGTACTAGCACAAATCTTGTTAAGTTTAGCTTTGAGTGTTCCATTTATTCTCTCTACCATACCTTGAGACTGCGGATGATAGACACACCCAAATCTTTGCTTTATTCTCAACTGTTGTAATACCTGCTTTACCGTTTTCTGAATGAACGCGGATCCGTTGTCTGAACTGATTTCTGATGGAATTCCAAACCTAGGTATCACCTCTCTTGTGAGGAATTTCACAACTGTTCCTGCCCCTTCATCAGCAGATGGCATTGCTTCTACCCATCTACTAAATCTGTCAATTACTACAAGCATGTATCTCTTGCCTCGAACACACTTTATCATATCCACATAATCCATAACCAAATGCTTAAAAGGTCCCTCTGGTACCGGTATATGGCCAATAGGTGTCGCTGTTCCTTTTCTAACGTTATGCTTAGCACATATCTCACATGAAGCTAGAAACTCATCAACCATAGCATGCAGATATGGAGACCAATATCCTTGTTGCTTAATTTTCCTCACAACCTCTCCTCTAGCACAATGATCAAATCCATGAGCATCTGAAATCAAAATGTTCAACAACGCTGTAGGAGCTATGATCAGACCTTCATGTGAACGCCAAATACTCTGTGCATCCTTCTGAGCTCCCCTCTGGAGCCACATAGAATGCTCATACGGTCCTGCTTGCTGTTGAATCCGAATAATATCCTCCAACTGAGGCTGCGGTTCTATAAGGACTATTGGCACTTGTACAGCTAGTTGACACTTAGATGCTTGCTTTGCTTCTAAGTCTGCTATGTTGTTACCCTTAGTGATATAATCATTTCCCTTTTTATGGGCCTGACATTTAATGATAGCCAATCTTTTTGGTAGCATCATAGCAGACATTAGCTTACTTATTTGCTCAGCATGCTGAATGGGAGTTCCATCGCTTCTTTTAAACCCTCTTTGTTTCCACACTGCTCCAAACAGATGACATACACCATGCGAATAGGCTGAATCTGTAAAAATATTTGCCACTAGTCCTTTGGCTAATTGGCAAGCGGCGGTGAGTGCTTTTAGCTCGGCTAACTGAGCCGAACACGGTTGTGAACAGTGCTGAGACAAAATAGGTTTAAAATCTTCTCCATCCTTCATTACTACTGAATACCCCGTGTGACTTCCTACATGGTCTCTAAAGCTAGATCCATCAATGAAGTAAGTGACTTCTGCGTCAGCTATAGGTTTAGACTCAAGATCAGGCCGTAACCTGGTAAATGACAATGAATTCGCCACACAATCATGAGCTACTCCTTCAAAAGTTAAAGGAATCAATTCAGCTGGATTAACTGTGTCACACCTCTTTATAGTAATGTCAGGATATGTGAGCAGTGAAGAATATGCTAGAATGCGAGCTTGAGTAAGAACAAATTTCCCTTGTTCTATTAATTCTACCACCTTATGATGTGTGTAAATAGTTACTGGGTAACCCATAGTCAAAGTGGATGCTTTGTCATATGCATAATGTACTGCTGCAAGACCCTGTTGGTAGCAAGGAGGATAACCTTGTGCTACATTATCTAGCTTAGTGCTGTAATAAGCTAGGGGCTGTTTCCTCCTACCACTGCAGGTTTCCTGCATCAACACAGCTGAGGCATATCCATCAGCTCGGTTAGCCACATACAGATAGAACGGTTTGGTATAATCAGGTATACCTAAGGTAGGTGCTGTCTGCATTTCTTTTTTGATGGATTCGAAAGCTAACAATGCATCTGTGTTCCACTTTAAGGGAGCACTTAGATTTTGCACTCCTTCGTCTTTCATTATCTCCCTCAGTGGAGCTGTTTTTACTGCATACTCCTCAATCCAGTCAGCACTGAAACCTGTTAAGCCTAGGAAGGTCATCAACTGTTTAACTGTTTGTGGTAACGGTGCTTTACTTATGCCTTCTAACTGGGTAGGCGCTATGGCTATTGAACCATGAGAAATTTGCCGCCCTAAATATTCAACTTGGGGTTTGCAGTATTGCAACTTAGCTTTAGACACTTTATGACCTCCCTGTGCAAGCTTGTTGAGCACTTTAATGGAATCTCTATGGCATGCTTCTAAAGAGGATGAGCAGATTACGAGATCATCCATATATTGCAGCAGGTTACTCTCCATTATTAAATCTGATAAATCAGCTTTTAACACCTGATTAAAGATATTTGGTGAGTGTTTGAATCCTTGAGCCATCCTACAATATGTATATTGTTTACCCGCATATGTAAACGCAAACAAATACCTACTCTCTTCCGCCACTGGAATACTGAAAAAAGCTGAACAAAGATCAATCACAGTAAAGTACTTGGCATCAGGAGGGACATTAGTCAGCAGTGTGTGTGGATTTGGAACATCAGCTGGGTAATCTTCAGTTATATTATTAATTGCACGCAAATCATGCACAAGACGCCATTTATTTGTACCTGGCTTGATCACCGGGAAAATTGGAGTATTACAACAACTCGTTGTCTCTTCTAGCACAGATGCTTTTACAAGGCCTTCAATAGTGTTTTTTATGCCAGCTTCTGCCTCAGGTCGCAAAGGATATTGTCTTATCCTGGGCAGTTTTACATTTGGTTTAAGTTGTACTTGAATTGGGCTGGCTGACTTAATTAGACCTACATCTGTATCATGCCGAGACCATAATTCAGGTTGGACCTGATTTTCCATGTCCTCATACAATTCTTCCTCGGCAGTGTCAGTTACTTCAGAGGCTGATGTCATTTGGGGTTGTGAGTTGCTGCTAATTACTACTTCCTGAGGAGTACCAATCAAGTTATTACCACACAAGATTTTCATATAGTTTTTATCTACAGAATGAAAAATCAATGGATTTATGGTTGATTCCCACTGGACCTCTTTAGCTTTTTTCATCATTGGTCCTAAGTCCTTTGAGCTGTAGTTTTTTCCTACATACAACGTCACATGAGGAACAGAATCAGTTACATTAAACCACCTTTTTACAAAATCACACTCATCTACACTGATAGCTGCTCCTTGCTGGCCTATGATGATGTACTGTGTGATTAACTCAACCTTGTTCTCTCTTGTCTCTTTCTGCCATGTCTGTTCTAAGTCAGTGTCTTTAGCTGGGTCATAAATCATTGTGCAGTGGAAAGCCGAACAAGGCAGTTGTGCTTCAGGAATTTGTGCTTTAATAAACTTTCCCCATTTATGGATTATTTGACTAACGTCTTTTTCCAGCTGTCCTACCCAATACACATTTGCTTGTGGCTCAAGCATTACCATTTGATTTTTAATACCTTTCATGTCAACATACACACCCTCTGGGGAACACAATATTTGCAGTCCTAATTTACATAAAGCATCTCTTCCTAATAAATTTACCGGTGTCTGACTTGAAACTAATACAGGTAGGGTCACACTTTTGTTGTTAGTTTGTAGACGGACTGGAGCGGTCATAGGAATTAACTGCTTTTTTCCCGAGAATCCTACTGTCTTGGCAAATTTTCCAGACATGGGGAGATGTGAGGCATGACTTAAGTTTAAGCATGTATAAACCGCTCCTGTATCAATTAACATGGGTGTACTTTTACCGTCTACCTCAATGTGTAACATGGGTTCTTGTTCTGCACTAGTTGTTAAAATAGGTAACTGATTCTCCCCTGTAGGATTCTCTGGGCACCCCTAATATCCCAGCTTTGGACCCCCCCATGGGTTTACTGGGCCTTGAACTTGATCTCGAGGAGGCTGTTGCCACCCCCCTCCCACCGCATTTCTTTGGGCTTGAGGCCATGGGTGGGAAAGGCAGTGTGATCTGTTGTGTCCAGCTTGTCCACACCCCCAACATACGCCTGGGGGAAAGCTAGACTGAGGGTTCCTTTGTCCTCTCTGTTGTTGATTGGCTCTCCACTCCCTCGGCCCTGGCTTTTGAGTAAACACGTTAATGACAGGCGCAGGCATCTGGTTTGAGTTTGGAGAGAATGCGGCTGGTGCTGTCATCGCAGTAACTGCCGCTGGCTGGACTGTGGATGATGGATTGCTTGGGGCCCTCACGGACATTTGCTCTGCTTCCTCTGTTCTTAGAGTAGCTTGGACTTTTCTCTTGTTTTTCTTTGTTAGTTCTTCAAGCTGTAACTGAGCCAGTTTTCTTTGCAGTTCTTTTTCTTGAGCTCTCAACTTCTGCTCATTTTTTCTATACTGTTCAACAGCATGTGTGACGTGATCACAGAATTCTTTGTGTGATTTAGAGGTTAAGCCGACCACATCTTCCAGTTTACTTTTTACTGGTTGAGGCATGGCATTTACTATGGTTTGTCTGAACAGCGTAGACAACAATGCATCTCCTTCTGGATCACTTTCAGTCTCTTGCTTCCATCTCTTTAGCTGCTTCTGGATGTACAGAGTTGGATTCTCTGTTTCTTCCAACTCATCCCCCTTTAAAGCTTTTGGGTCTACTCTAGTTGGATATTCAGTACGCAAAGCTTGCCACACAGAAGGACGATAAGCATCAAACACAGTTCCATCCATATGGTATGTATCTATGGCCTCGCTCAGGTCAGAAGCCTGGAGGATCTCCTCCAATTTCCCTCCGCCTAAAATCTTTGCCAACAGAGCTTTTATGTCCCCCACCGACAACAGCTTGCCTGAGGTCTCCTCTTCTAAGACCTTAATCCATTTCCCTGCACCCTCGTGAATGTTAGGGAGGCGGTTGACAAGCCCCTCGAGATCCTGAGTTGCCCACGGTACATATTGTCCCCGTGCACCTTTAATTAAGATTGGAAATTGTGGAGCTAGGTCCCTGAGTCTCCCTGTGTCCCTTCCCAGTTTCCAACTACCTATGTTAACTGACAAATCCTCTTCACCCCCTTCCTCTCCACTGCACAAGGGCCCACGCCCAGTCCTTAATGTTGTATCTAACTGTATCTGACTTTTTACGGGTGTTTTAGCACTCCTGTCTGTTCTCTCTCCACTTGCTTGCACCTCTTCCCATTCTTCTAACTTATCTTCCTTCCCATACAACCTTTTCACTCTCTGTAGATCTGCCTTTACTTCCTTGTAACAATCTAATGGTGTGCTTTCTTCTCTATCCGTTTTCCTTTCCTGCCTCTTTCTTGACTTCACACACGTATCTCTGTAGTCTCCGTCTAAATCTACATGACCTTCCATTTGCATCTCACCCGACACTTCCACCACGCCTTTAAGCATGGGGAACTGTCCTTCAGTCTGCACATATGGGGGAGGGGTGACTAAAATGTCCCCTCCATTACTCTGGGCCTCACTTCCTGATTTTTTAGATTTTTTCCTAGCTTGCTTTTTCTGTTTTACTACTTCCTCCCCCTCCTTCTTAAACAACGCTAGGATCTCTCTCTCCTGCTGTCTTTTCGACTCTCTCTGTACACGCTTTTTCTCTCTTGATGCCGTTTTATAATTTCTGATCAAAACTTCCATCTCCGAACACAGTGTCACATCAAATGACCCTCCCTTTGGCCATTTAGTAAACAGATCTTTAGTCCGCTTTTGCCATTTATTAGAGACCTTAGTTATGAGATCTGCACACAAAGGATGTTTCAGCACTAATATCTCCTCTGGAGAGGCTGCCATTATGCTTTATAACCTACTTCACCACCACTTAGTCGTACGTTAACTTGTGCCTATGCACTTATTTTAATGAATAAACTTTTACTTACAACAACATCCAATATTGTATACTGCCAGAAATATCCACCTTCCTTAACAAGCTTTAAAATGATAATCACTTCTTAATGTACAATATTGCCAAAATCACAGTATATTTTATACACAGTAACCGAATAATTGCACAGTATTAATATAGGGTTTAAACACACTCACCACTTCAAACTTTTTATTTATTTATTTATTTATTTATTCAGTCATAGGCTTAAGCATTCATACTTTATCCCTTTTTTCCTGGAAAATAGGGCTTATTCTTTACATACATGTCCCCTTTACTAATTGGGGCTCATTAATACACTCACACGTGTCCCTTTTATTGAGTGATGTTTAACTATTTAACTCTTTATTTAGTTATTAACTAATAAGGGCTCATACACACACACACGACTCCGGTCTGGCAACAAGCTGCCCCCCCTCTGAGGGTTGTACACACAATTCCCTCGGGAGGTCCAGG